>NW_028081865.1:0-12224 GCF_014824575.4 Sturnira hondurensis
GCTCAATGCCTTTTCTTGCTGAGAAACTAGCCAATGCTCAAGGCCTTTTTCCTCTGAGAAACTGGCCACTGCTCAGAGCCCTTCCCTTTTTTGGTATCGGCCACTTCTCCTCCCCAAGCAGATGAGGCCATGTCTTGTTTACTTTCGTCCATGATGGACAGGGGAATTTGTGGGAAAAGTCGCCCCACAGAGCTCTACAAAGATAACCAAGGCAATCTCAAGGGGGATAGAATTTGGGGTTACCTTAAGAGGGAATCTGGATATTGTATTAATAGTTTTGAATGAAGGTAAAATTAGAAGCTGGAAAGTGCATGTTGAGGTGGTCAAATTTCAACTGAAGGGGAATATGAGGCTTTAGAAAAGAAGAGGGACAGGCACCACAGGAGGCAGCTTCCCCTGCAATGAAAGCAGCTGGACTGCTGGAGCATCCTGTGTGCACCAGGAGCAAGCTGTCATCATCAAAGATATCTCATCCTGCGGCTTTTGAGGATGGTCCGTTGGTGCTGAGTGAGGTCAGAGAAAACTTTTAAGGAGAAGGTTCAAAGTTTAGGCCAATTACAATAGCCGAGATTTGGAAGCATCCCAAGTGTCCATCAGCAAACGAGTGGATAAAACAACTATGGTACATTTACACAATAAAACACTACTTGATCATAAAAAAAAGAAAATTTTACCCTTTGTGACAGCATGGATGGACCTGGAGAACAACATGCTAAGGGAAATAAGCCAGCCAGAGAGACAAATACCATACGCTTTCACTTACATGTGGAATTTAATGATCAAACTGAATTAACAAGGAAAATAAAGACAGGTTCATAGATAGAGAGCAGGCTGGCAGCTTGGGGCTGGGGCCTTATGGGGTGGAGGGATCAAGGAAAAAAGAGAAAGGATCCAAGGGCATGGACAACAGTATGGTGATTGGAGGGTGGGGTGGAGGTGGAAGAGGGTGTAAGAGAAAAATGGTAATGGAAAATATATAATAAAAATACTTTTTAAAATTAGTTTGGGGCAATTAGGAAGCCCCTTCTCTTTGACAGACACCCAGGTGGTGTAACCTCTGTGTCCTTGAGGAAGCCCATCATTGTACTCAAACCCTCAATTGAAGGTGGTGGGATGGCTGCCAAATCCCTGTCCAAGCATGAGATGGGCACAGATGACCAGCCTGAGGATACCCCAGGAGAAAGGAAAGAAAAGCTGAAAGAATGGGAAACTTTCTTGAATGCCCCAAGGCCAAAAGAGGCAGGTGCTGTGCTCAAAGTGGACATCTACCTTAAAGGTCAGGGTCTTCTACAGTAGGGCATTTCCAGAGCACCTTAGCACAGCGAGGGTGAGTGTTCAGGAAGCCACAACTAACACGGCATGTAAAGAAACTACACACTAGTCAGCAGCAAAGAACATTCCTACAACAGAGATGGCAGAAAGGACCAGTCTGACAAATAAGATTGTCAAAGGAGCCAAAAACACAAGAAAAGTAGCACACTACCAAAATGTTATGTGGAAGTAGATCACGTTGAATTCTGTATTTGATTAAATCTGCTTTTCTTACCCCTTCAGAGTTGAGGCTGTTGCAGTAGTACACACTCTCCAAGCTGCATTTTCCCTTTCTATTTTGGGAAGGGAAGTGCCTTTGTAATTCCATTTATTGCCTTGATGTTTTCACCCAGTTGTTGAGTTTGATACGTGTTGCAGATAGTTCTTGTATTTTACTGTTCTGGAGCTGTATAGTTTGTACATGTCCTAAAAGTATTTTAATGACTTTGGCATGGTGCCTGTGTTGGTTAAGTTTGTATAAAGACTAGTTCTCTTTTTGTATTTTAGGTGTGTTTATGGTTTATATACCGAAGTTAGCATGGCTGTGCTTTTCTTAATAGAATGATACTTTGAGAATGGATCTTGAGTGTCTATTACAGGAGAGTTATGTGCTTTCAATGTACAGGAAGGCAGCAAATAGTTTTAGGATTACATATTTGTCTACCTGTACTATCTTGGAAGGCTCATTAATATGTTACACTTATATTCTCCACAGTTTTAACATTCAACTTTATGAAAAGTTAGTTTTTGATGCAGAGGTTTAAATTAGACTGTGATTTGATCAAAAGTCCTTTTAGTGTTTTATCTCAAAGGGACACTGTTAGAATGCCTAAAATTCAGTTTAATTAAAAAAATACATGACACTACACCTGAAAATAATATAATAATGCATGTGAACTGTAATTGAAAAATAAAAGACTTAAATGGAAAAAGAGAAAAATACACACTATAATCTTTTTCTTGAATTTCTGAGATGTTAAAGTGCTGTATGAAAGGGAAAAATGAGTGTCTGGATGAGCATTCTTGCAGCAATGCTGTGCTCACAGGCAACTGAGAGGGCGGGGCAGAGGGGCAGAGACAGGGATTAGACTCATGCCTCAAGCTTCCAGAGCATTTTTATAAATGGAAAATACTTAAATTATGAAAGGTTGATGTAGTGTTCTTTTCTAAAAACTCAGTTGTTTTATTGATAATGAAGATTGCTGAGTTTTGACTCTTAACCTAGAACAGAGGCATACTAAAAGTAATGCTATGCTGCATTATTTAAGATTATTAGAAAGTTACTTGATAGATGGTTTTATGATATATTCTGACTTTAGAAAATGATCATGAGTGTGGAATAAATACTGCATTAAATCTTTTCAAAATATACTATATATGTCATGATATTTGAAAAGACAGAAGATGGGGGAGATTTTGAAAAAAGGTGCTAAAGAACATGGCCCTAAAAGACAGTGTGACGAAGGAAATTTCTAAAGTCTGTAGAGAGAGGTCTGGAAGGACAACCTTTGAAGAGCCTCAAAAGAGATGATGGCCAGAAAGGCTCTGCAAGAGGTCTGAAGGTGACCCCGAAAAGGAACCCGAAGAGAGAATGGCCCCAAAAAGGGTCTGAAGAAGATGTCTTCGGAAGAGACTCTGAAGACTGTGTTGAAAAGCAGTTTGAAATGTTTCCAAAACTTATTAGAAGAAAATGGTGATGAAAACTGTTAGGAGAAATGACCCTGAAAAATTAGAATTTGATGACGATGGGTCTGAGTGAGTGACGAGGAAAGCTCTGAGAGTGTGAAGATTCAGACGCAAAGGAAGAAGATGAACGTGAAAAAGTATCTGATGACGCATCAGATGGAAACGAGGAGGAAGAACACGCAGATGGGGAAGGGCTGATGATGCCTAGGAGTTGGAGGGAGGTGACGCAGGTGAAAAGTGTGGGAAGATGAGGATTCCAACAACATGGTGTTTGATGAGAAGTAGATGCCGTGTCTGGTGTGAAGGGACCTGCAGTGGGTGAAGGGCCCCTGTCCACAAGTGGCGGCTTTGTCCTCACTAGTGATGAGGAGGAGGAGGAAGAAGGAAGAGAAGATTTAATGTCTTAAACTTGATTTTAGGGGGATACATCCACCTACCTTCACCCACACCGTGGGCTAATTATTAGAAATGTTACATGAACACATGCATCATGATATTGTAGGATGCCACTGGACTACTGTTTTTCAACCAGCTGATTACTGAATTTCCAGGTCGGGCCACATAAAACCGCGAAGACACTCATTCATGCACGTCATCAGTTAGGTGCAGCTAACTTTGTTCTCATTTAGTGTTATTACAGCATCTTCTTCTCTTTGCACATGCTCCCATCTCCTAGTGTGTTGCTCATGTGATGTATACAAGACAGAGAGCGCTACTGCCCGAAGTACCAAGAGGGCGTGCAGGGGATGGGATCTTCCTTCCAGATGGTTTTCAGCCTCTGGGACCAAGATGCCACCATCCCCTTTCTTTCTTCTTCTGATGCAAACTCAGGAGCAAAACTGATCTGAGGGGCAAGGACTTTAAATCCACAGAAGTGCAATGTGCCGTGCAATGCACCATGCAATGCGCCTTTAAAGCCACAAAGAAAGAAAGGAATTAATTAGAAGCTACATCGTCTGCATATCATTCAGTTAAATAACTGAAGAGAGATGGTATGAAACAAAACTTCAAAAAACAACTGAACAACTTTAATGCTACTGGGTGACTGGAAACAATTTAAATGGCCCATAACCTTCGGAGGCTGGCCTGTATCGGGGAGGTGAACTCTAGGCAACTGGAAGTTCCAAATTCTGTTATGAAAACTGAGATTAATCTGTAATCTTTGCTACTGACTCAGACACTAAACTTCATGATTTTGATTGATTAGGAAAATTATCATATATTCATAGCATGGATCATTCTACAATGAGATTCTTCTAGCTATAATGTGCCACCTGGAAAGTTAAGATATATGTTAAATGAAAACAATAAGGAGTTTGAAGCAACATTTATGGTATACCATCCAAGTAAAAAAAAAAAAATAAACCAAATAATAAAAAGTATATATATAAGAATATATATGAGCTATAAGGAAATCCATATTACTGGAAATTATTATTTTTAAGGTTAAATTAAGAGGACTTTCTACTTTTATATTTTATAGCCTCACTTTTTTCTATAATATAGACTTTTGCTAACTGAAAAAATATAAAAATGTCTAAACAAGAAGAAGAATTTAAGCTGGGCTAATGGCACATAAGACAGCAGTTGGCCAATGGAGAAAAAAGTTCAGGTTTGTAAATGACCATTTCTTTCACGACAGCATCACTAAATGGAATCATCGTGCCATCTTTTCCAAATCAATGACCACTTCCCTCCCCTCCTCCTCACCTCAAAATATCACTCACTTCTTTGCATTCCTTCCCTGAAAACCTGTCACACCCTTGTCCAGGCCTGCCCCATCAGGGTGGTGGGCCGTCAAGAGGCCCACACATCACTGTCGCATTTTAAAAGTAAGATCACAGCCCTGGCTGGTATAGCTCAGTGGACTGAGCACCAGCCTGCAAACCAACAGGTTATCAGTTCCATTCCCAGTCAGGGCACCTGCCTGGGTGAGGGCCAGATTCCCAGTAGGGGGCATGTGAGAGGCAACCACACACTCATGTTTCTCTCCCTCTCTTCTCTCTTTTTTAAAAATAGTCTTAAAACAAAAAATAAAAGGGAGCTCACAAAGGTAAATATGTCACCATTCCCTCCCTGCATAACAACTTGGAAGAACAGTTCCCATTTAGGTTTTTGGATCTCTGTAGAATTTTTTGCTGCCATCTGGTGGCCTGACCAAAGCTCTCTTTCTCCTCCCAAAAGCCTTGCCCAGAGTTGAGGAAGAAAATGGTGGCGGAGTAGGATGGAACGACTCTAGTTCTCATACCCCTGGGAGAAAATCATGGCAGATCTACTGAGGAACAGCTCAATCAATTCCCCAACCAACAATTCCCCAGCATTTATGAAAATAAGAGACCAGAGATAGTGATGGACCAGACAGCTACAGGTCGGTGGGGTCTCAGGGACATGAGTAAGGACAGAGGCGGCTGAGTTGGCAGCAGCCCTGGGCCGGCACATAACGGCCCTGAGCCATGGCTGCTCCAGCGGTCGGAGCCCTCAGGCTTCCGTCTGCGCCCAGCAACAGGGGTGTCTACCACGGAGGACTCATCGGGAGCCCGGCACCCCTGAGTAAAGTCACGGGCGGCGGGAAGGCAGCCCTTGGCCGGCGCATAAAGACCTTGGAGCCGTGGCTGCTGCAGCTGTCGGGGGCCCAGATCCTTCCATCTGTGCCCAGCGACAGGGGTGTCTGCCACAGAGGACTCATCCTGAGCCCAGCACCTGTGAGTAAAGACAAAAGCGGCAGCGGCAGGGCTGGCTGCCTTCGGCCAGCCCATAAGGCCTCAGAGCCGCCACTGCTGCTGCGTTAGGGGTGTAGAGGCTTCAGTCTGTGGCCAGTGCCACGGAGGACTCATTGGGAGCCTGGCACCCAGTGGAGCCTTGGGCCAGCTGCGGGGTCCTTGGAAGAGAGCTGGATCTGTCCCTTCCCATCTAGGTGGGGCTGGGTGGCAGAGACCTGTCTGCCTAGGTTTGCAGGGAGGGTGGCAAGGACAGGGGGCCATGTTCAGTTGCAATCTCTGTGGTTGCCAGCCCACCAGCCCACCAGCCCAGGACATTTGAGAGGAGCATTGTCCTAACCGGTCAGGTTGGGGATTGGGCTGGGCTGAGAGGCAGGCTCTCTGGACAAGTTTTTATTGGAAAGTGGACTGAGGTGTTCTCCTAAGAAGGCAGCTTGACTCGCTTCTCACCCAGGCACAGTACCAGGGAAGGACCAGTACCAGGTCCCGTGGAACCCAGGCAGCCTGTTGGGTGGGCGGGCGCCCCCACCCCACTCTGGTAGCCTGGCTGGTGTGTGGGAGTGTGCCTGGGCCTACAGCTAGCCCACAGAGAAGTCCTGCTAAAACCAGAAAAACCGGATTGGACAGTTTGACACCAAAAAGAGAGGTTTTTTTTAACTTTTTTTTTTTTTTTTTACTTTTTTAAAACTTTTTTCCCATAATCGTATTGTGGTTCCCAACAATAAAATCGTTAATTTTATTGTTGCTGTATCTTTCAGTACTCTGTTCCTCTCCTTTTTTTCTGTTTTAGTCCTTCTTCCTTTTATTCCAAACTTATTGTTTTTTCCTCACTTCTTCTGCCCTTTTTGGTGTGTGCTTGTGTGTTTGTTTGTTGCTTTCTATACCACTGTAAATACTTCACAACACATCTCTTGGGTCTTAGCCCATTTTACAGGTTCCTGAATTCTATTACTGTAGTGATTAACTCTACTTGCTCACATGCTACACCTATTTACTATTCTTTACTCTCACCTTACCTCCAAATCTGACCACCTGAAACCTCACTGCTTTCTAGATCCAACTCACAAGCCTTCCCTCCCCAACAAGAGACTTATCTTTGGTCTATTCTTTCTTAAATGTGGCAAATTGGGTTGAAGATTACAGTTAACACTATATATAGCCTAAAGATCTTCTGTCTCTTCTCTACTGCTGTGACTGTAAATATCATAAAGTACTCTCCTACTGCCATAAACCATTTTGCCCCCGCCCCAACTGATCACACACACACAAAGAAAGGAGTAGGTGGAAGCGGATAACATCAAGATACCTGCAGGAGACTGCACCACTGAATCTCACAGGTATTCTACCACAGAAATTCACACTATAAACCCAGGGAGTCAGAACAGATCAATTTAAGAAGTTGAGGCTAACAAGAAGAGTCTCACAAACAATGGGAAGACAAAGAAGCAATGCCCAAATGAAAGAAAAGGTGGAAGTCTCGTAAATAATGTTAGATGAAAGACAGGCAAGTCAGCTATCAGATATTGAATTCAAAGCACTAGTTATCAGGAAATTCAAAGAGCTCACAATGAGTTACCAGAAATTAGAGGGGAGCTACAATGAGCTCTCCGCAAACTACATCAACATGAAAAGGAAATAGAAACTATCAGCAAAGGCCAAGAGGAAATGAAGAATACAATTTCAGAACTGAAGAACACAGTAGAAGGAATGAAAAGCAGGATCAATGAGGAAGAAGATCAGATCAGCGAGTTGGAGGACACAGTAGAAATAATCTCCCAGAAAGAGCAAGAAATGGAAAAGAGGCTGAAAAAGAATGGAGGGATTAAGAGAAATGCAAGACAATATGAAATGTAATAATATCTGAATAATAGGAATACCAGAAGGAGAAGAAGAAGAAGAAGGGATACAAAATCTATTTGAAAGAGTAATGATGGAAAATTTTCCTAATTTGGTGAGAGAAAAAGTTACACGAATCTGGGAATCACAGAGAGTCCCATTCAAGGGGAACCCAAGAGGCCCACTTGAAGACACATCATCATTAAAATGGCAAAATTCCCAGACAAAGAGAGAATCTTAAAGGCAGCAAAGGAGAAAAAGCAAGTAACATACAAGGGAGCCCCAATAAGGTTAGCTACTGACTTCTCAATGGAAATGCTCCAAGCAAGAAGAGAATGGCAAGAAATATTCCAAGTAATGAGAACCAGAGGACTGCAACCAAGGCTACTTTACCCAGGAATGCTCTCAATCAAGATAGAAGGCCAAATAAAGAGCTTCCAAGACAAAAGAAGTCTAAAAGAATATGCCTCCACCAAACCAGCTCTACAAAAAATACTAAAAGGACTGCTTTAAGGAAAGGAAGAAAAAGAGAGAGACAGAGAGGAACTCTGGAACAAAAATGGCAATGAATAAGTACCTATCAATAATAACCTTAAATGTAAATGGATTAAATGTCAAAAGACATAGAATAGCTGAATGGATAAGAAAGCATGACCCACACATATGCTGCCTACAGGAGACGAACCTCAGGACAAAAGACCATCACAGACTAAAACTAAAAGGCTGGAAACAAATTTTTGAAGCAAATACTCAAGAAAAAAAAAAGCCGGGGTAGTAATTCTAATATCAGACAAAATAGATTTCAAAAAAAAGGGCCATAAAGAGAGACCCAGAAGGTCACTTCATAATACTCAAGGAAAGAATCCACCAAGAACACATTAACATCGTAAATATATATGCACCCAACATAGGAGCACCCAAATATATAAGAAAAATCCTAGAGGACTTCAAGAAAGATATTGACAGTAACACAATTATAGTAGGGGACTTTAACACCCCACTGTCAAAAATGGACAGATCTTCCAAACAAAATATCAACAAAGATATAGCTGCACTAAACGACACTCTAGATGAAATGGACTTGACTGATGTATATAGAGCCCTTAATACCAAAGAAGCTAAATACATATTCTTTTCAAATGCACATGGAACATTTTCAAAGACAGATGACATGATAGGACACAAAACGAGCCTCAACAAATTCAAGAAAATTGAAATCATACCAAGCATTTTCTCTGACCACAAGGGAGTGAAATTAGAAATCAACCCCACAGGAAAAAAAAACCCAAACCCCAAATCATGGAGGCTTAATGGTATGCTATTAAATAATGAATGGGTCAAGATTGAAATTAGGGAACAAATCAAAAAGTTTTTGGAAACAAATGAAAATGAACTCAAAAAACCCCAAAACTTATGGGACTCGGCGAAGCAGTCCTGAGAGAGAAGTTCATAACAATATAGGCTTACCTAAAGAAGATAGAAATATTTCAAACAAACAAACTAACCCTACACCTGCAAGAACTCGAAGAACAACAACAAAGACAGCCCAGAGCAGGTAGAAGGAAGGAAATAATCAAGATCGGAGCACAATTAAATGACATAGAGACTAAAAGCACAAAACTAAGGATCAATGATTCCAAGAGTTGGTTTTTTGAAAAGATAAACAAAATAGATAAACTTTTAAGTAGGCTCATCAAGAAAAGAAGAGAGAGGACGCAAATAAACACAATTAGAAATTAAAGAGGAGAGATTACAACTGATACTGCAGAAACAGAAAGGATTGTAAGAAATTACTATGCAGAACTGTACGCCAAGAAATTTGAAAACCTAGGTGAAATGGACAAATTTCTAGAAAAATAGAATCTTCCAAAACTCAATGAAAAAGAAGCAGAAAACCTGAACAGGCCAATAACAGCAAATGAAATTGAAGAAGTAATCAAACAACTCCCATCACATAAAAGCCCTGGACCAGATGGTTTCACAGGAGAATTCTACAAAGCTTTTAAGCAAGAGCTAACCCCTATTCTTCACAGACTATTCTAAAAAATCCAAAATGATGGAAAACTCTCAAACTCTTTTTATGAAGCCAACATCATCCTAATTTCAAAACCAGATAGAGACACAACAAAGAAATAAAACTTCAGGCCAATATCACTGATAGATGATAAAATCCTCAATGAAATATTGGCAAATCGCATCCACCAATACATCACAAAGATCATACACCATAACCAAGTGGGATTCATCCCAGGGATGCAAGGATGGTTCAATATCCACAAATCAGTAAATGTAATACACCACATAAACAAAACCAAGGACAAAACCACATGGTCATATCAATAGATGCGGAAAAATCTTTTGATAAGGTACCACATCCATTTATGATAAAGGTACTCGGCAAAGTGGGAATAGATGGAGCATTCTTCAATATAATAAAGGCCATATATGAGAGACCTACAGCCAACATCATACTCAATGGGCAAAAACTAAAAGCTTTTCCACTGAGATCAGGAACAAGACAAGGTTGTCCACTTTCACCACTTCTATTTAATATAGTATTGGAAGTTTTAGCCACAGCGATCAGACTATAAAAGGAAATAAAAGGCATCCAAATCAGAAAGGAGGAAACAAAACTGTTATTGTTCGCAGATGACATGGTAGTATACATGGAAAATCCTATAGACTCTACCAAAAAACTGCTCAAACTAATAAATGAATTTGGCAAAAAAGAGGGATACAAAGTCAATTTTCATAAATCAAAGACATTTTCATATACTAACAATGAATCAGCATAAGCAGAAATCAAGAAAAGAATCCCATTCGATATAGCAAAAACAAAAATAAAATATCTGAGAATAAGCCTAACCAAGGAGGTAAAAGACCTGTATGCTGAAAACTACACAACACTGATAAAAGAAATCATGGAGGACACAAACAAATGGAAACATATACCGTGTTCATGGATTGGAAGAATTAATATCATCAAAAGGTCCATACTACCCGAAGCAATTTACAGATTCAATGCAATACCTATTACAGTACCAATGGCATATTTCACAGACATAGAACAAACACTTCAAAAATTTATATGGAACCATAAATGACCCCGAATAGAAGCCGCAATTTTGAGAAAGAACGAATAAGTAGGAGGGACCACAATAGCTGACATCAAACTGTATTACAAGGCCACTGTAATCAAAACAGTCTGGTACTGGCATAAAAACAGGCACATAGACCAATGGAACAGAACAGAGAGCCCAGAATTAAACCCAACTCTCTACAATCAATTAATATTCAACAAAGGGGGCAATGACATAAAATGGAGTAAAAATAGCCTCTTCGACAAATGGTGCTGGGTGAATTGGACAGCTACGTGCAAAAAAATGAAACTTGAGCACCAACTTACACCATCCAGCAAAATAAATTAAAGGCAGATAAAAGACTTAAATATAACCCGTGAAACCATTGAAGCCCTACAGAAGAGCATTGGAAGGAAAATCTCAGATATTTCACGCAGCAGTATTTTTACTGATATGTCCCCTAGAGCAAGGGACATAAAGGAAAGAAGAAACAAATAGGATCTCATCAAAATAAAAAGCTTCTGCACAGCTAAAGAAAACAGCATTAAGATAAAAGGAGAAGCAACTGTTTGGGAAAACATATTTGCCAGTGATACCTCAGACAAAGGTTTAATCTCCAAAATATACAAAGAACTTACTCCACTCCACACTAAGAAGAGAAGCAACCCAATTAAAAAATGGGCAAAGGACTTGAACATACATTTCTCCAAGGAGGACATACAGAGGATTCAGAGACACATGAAAAGATGCTCAATATTGCTAGCTATCAGACAGATGAAAATTAAAATGACAATGAGAAACTACTTTACACTGGTCAGAATGGCCATCATAAACAAAGCAACAAACAACAAATGTTACAGGGGTTGTGGGGAAAAGGGAACCCTAGTTCACTGTTCGTGGGATTGCAGACTGGTACAACCACTATGGAAAACAGTATGGAATTTCCTCAGAAAACTAAAAATGGACCTGCCTTTTGACCCAGCAATTCCACTGCTAGGATTATATCCTAAGAACCCTAAAACACCAATCCAAAAGAACCTATGCACCCCAATGTCCATAGCAGCACAATTTACAATAGCCAAGGGTTGGAAGCAACCTATGTGCCCATCAGAAAAAGAATGGATCAAAAAAATTGGGTACATTTACACAATAGAATTCTATGCAGTGGAAAGAAAGAAGGAGCTACTACCCTTTGCAACAGGATGGATAAAACTGGAAAGCATTATGCTGAGTGAAATAAGCCAGGCAGTGAAAGACAAATACCATATGATCTCACCTTTAACAGGAAGCTAAACAACAAAACAAATAAGCATGCAAAATATGACCAAACACACTGAAATTCAAAACAGGCTGACAGGGACCAGAGGGGAGAGGGGAGAGAATTTCAGGGGAAAAGGGGAAGGATTCACAAAAACTAGTATAAAGGACACATGGAGAACAACTGATGGGGGTGGAAATGGGAGGGAGGTGGGGAGCATGGGGGAGTGTGCTTGGATGGGAGTTAGGGACGGAAAATTGTACTTGAACAAGAATTAAATAAATAAAAAAGAAAAAAAAACTTATTTGTATCTGTAATTCTGGTTCCATTCTTCAT
>NW_028081866.1:0-666 GCF_014824575.4 Sturnira hondurensis
ACAGTGTTGGATGCTCTTAGCTTCCACTGTTCTGCACTCCTGGGATGCCTGCTGGGGAGTTCTGTGCCTCTCACCCCTTGCCTATCAAGCTTCTCCTATCACCACCTCTCCATCCTTCCCTGCACCATTCAGTCCAAGAAATAAGTACCAAACAACCTCTGTGTGCCAGGTCTGAAACAAGTCCTGTGTTTTTAGCACTCAGAAAAGCAAAGCTGTTGGTATTGAGGCTGTATCTAATGTTCCCTTTGAAAATCTTTTGGGATCTCAACCCTGCAATGTCTTTTCCCCCACCAGGGTGTCTCTCTTGGTCTTTCTTTCTCTCCTACTAGCACTATGAACCCAGAAGATGATTAAGTACAAGAAAGTCATTATGTCTGAGTGTGCTCGTAGGCAGCCTATAGCGATTTCTACCAAGGTTCAATGTACCCTCCTAGATTAGTCACGGTGCTCCAGACAAACAGAACCAATAGAATATAAAAGGGGATTTATCCTGAAGAATTGGCTTCCACAATCATGAAGGCTGAGAAGTCCCATGATCTATGCAAGCTGCAAACTGGAGACCCAGGAATGCCAGGAATGCCATTGGTATAATTTGGGCCGGTCCAAAGGCATGAGAACTAGTGGAGCCAATGGGATAAATCCCAGTCTGACAGCAGGAGATGTTAT
>NW_028081867.1:0-560 GCF_014824575.4 Sturnira hondurensis
CCAGCAATAGACCCTTGTCCCCAGCTATGTGACATAGCCTGAGTCCTCATGTCTCCTTGGAGAAGCTCTTCCTGGCTTTAATCCACTTAAGCCTGAAAACTTGATACGGAGGGGTGCAGCTCCTTGCCTTGCCCAAAGCAGTACCGGGGATAAATCTGGCATAAGAAAGAATTCCTAAAAATTGCTGTGAAAACTGCTCTGCTAAGAGTGTTTTCATTCATATGTTAAGGGCCCGAGCAGGAAACCCTAAAGTTTCTGCAAACTCCCTTCCTGACAGACACTGACTCAGACTAAGCCCTCAGATTTCTTTGAAATGCTATCTACTATTTGATCCTTGCTGCCCTGTATTCCTGTGTATTACAACCCCAAAAAGGCCCCTGGAAGAAGGAGCTCGAGGCCCTTCCCTTTTGAGGGACTGGCCACCTCTCCTCTCCAAGATCATGTCTTGGTACTGTTTACTTTCATTCATGATGAACAGGGGGGCTTGCAGGAAAAGTTGCCCCCACAAGAAATAATATTTTCAAATAAATCTTCTACAACATTTTTTGAGTTGCAATATG
>NW_028081868.1:0-509 GCF_014824575.4 Sturnira hondurensis
GATTGCTGTTAGAGGTTAGGGACTGGGGAGCCAGGTGGAAAAGGTGAAGGGACTAAGGAAAAGAAAATCACAGAGACAGATGACAGCATGCTGATTACCAGAGGGAGAGGAAGTGGGGGCAGGTAGGAGAGAGTAAAGGTGGGGAGCAAAAGAGAGTAAAAGAGAGCAAAGTATTAGGGGCGTAAAGAAAAAGAATACCTTATCATCTGGTGAATTCAACATGAAATAACAACGCTTAACATAAGGCATTACAGGGTATATTATGAGCATCACAGAGAGTGGCAGAGCTAAGGCACGTGGAACGAGGTGTTAGAAGGAGACTTGACTTTGCGTGGTTCACACACAATGTAACATACAGATGATGTACTACAGAATTGTGCACCTGAAACCTGTACAATTGTACTAACCAATGTCACCCCAATGAATTCAATAAAAATTAAAAAGCAAAAATAAAAGCAAGAAAAATAATGGAAATGATCTCACCAGACAGTTAGGTATTGTTTTATGAA
>NW_028081869.1:0-1599 GCF_014824575.4 Sturnira hondurensis
TAACAAAAGGTCCACTTAAACAAAATGATGTATGGGTCCCAAATCTAACAACTCAGAATCATACACAGCAAGAACTAGTAAACGACAAGGAATGTGGACATATTCACAGACACTTTAAGTTGGTCTAACACACTTCTCTCAGAAACCGAAAGGGCAAGAAGCAGAAAGATATGGATGACCTGAGGAACTTAGTTCAAAGCTTGATATAACAGAATCTGCCCTCACTGCCTGGCTTATTTCACTTAGCAGACAACTGTACTTGAATAACAATAAAACTTTAACAAGAAAAAATAAAAAAAGAATCTGTCTATATCATAATTATTTTTTCCAATGTTTAAAACACTGGGCCACAAGAAAATGTCAACAGATTGACAAGAGCAGACATAGCATAGATTATATTCTCTGATTATCCTCCCAGAAACATAACAAAAGACACAAAACAATAATAAAAAATATTTGAAAAGCCCCTCCAAAAACCTATGAACTTGTACATTTTTAAAATACCTCTTGAGCTAAAGAAAAAATCAAAATGGAATTTATAAACTATTCCAAAATAAGGAACAACAATACTTCTAAATTTTGAAACCTATGCAAAATAGCAAGGCATAATAATGCAGGGGACATATAAGAGACTTAATTGTTCAGATCAGAAAATGATTTTGTAAGTGAACAAATGAAATAAGAAACTCAAAGAAGCAGAAAAATTGATATAAAGCAAATCCAAAGCATGTAGAAGAAAATTTAAAAATATGTAAAATTAATATAAACCAAGCAGACAAAGAAAATAGAAATTGTTTTATTTTTAAAGACAACTGAAAGAGATAACATAAATACATGATTAAAAAATAAAAGTGAACATAATTATTAGATTGAAGGAAAATATAAATTTTATAAGAATATTTCATGTAAAACTCAATATTAATTAATCTGAAAACCTAAATAAAACACTGTATTTTGCCATATATAATGTGGAATTTTTTGACAAATTTCTGAGGGAAAAATAAGGATGCACATTATACATGGATAGGACTAATTCCATATCTACACAAATGTTTTTAATTCTTTTATTTATGCTTATGTGTTAGAAGTCTAACTCTAGAAAGCAATTATGCTATCCATATGCAAAATAATACCCTGGAATATGATCATTGGTTGTGTCTTTAAATATAAATAAGTGAACTGAATTAAAAATTAAGACAAAAGAATTTTTTTACTGAAAATTTGAGCCAAATACATGGGTGCAAATTATACATGAAAAAATATGGTAAATATTTTTATAAAAATTATAAATAAGAGGCCCTGTCTGGTGTAGCTCAGTGGATTGAGCGCGGGCCTGCGAACCACACGATCGTGGTTTGATTCCCAGTCAGGGCACATGCCTAGGTTGCAGGCCAGTTCCCGGTTCCTGGCGGGGGACGCACGAGAGGCAACCATACATTGATATTTCTCTCTCTCTCTCCTTTCCTTCCCCTCTAAGATAAATACATAAAAATTTTAAAAAAATTATAAATAAGAAATTTTGTGCAAGAATTTTAAATCTCAATAGATTAACAGTTCTAACACAGTTGAAAAGTAATGAAACCAAATGGGAAGTAATAA
>NW_028081870.1:0-2439 GCF_014824575.4 Sturnira hondurensis
CGGTGCTGGCCAGAGTAGCCTTGGAAGCTTCCGCGTGAGAGGCGGGTGGGGAGTGTAGAGCCACCTCCCTGAATGAGAGGGTCAAGCTGGACAGGGCTTTGGGCAGCATCAGTGTGAGGCCCGGTGCTTCACCCAGGAGGTTCCAGGGAAGGGCCTCGGCTGCAGGTTTCCTTGTGAAAATAAGAGTCTATAGAAAATCTGCTGCACTTTGATAAGGAGAAAAACAACAATATTCTGTATAGAGAGATATGAACACACTCATGCCTTTTGGCATGTGTGTGTGCCTATTCACATGTGTGTACATCTATATCTATGACTATATATGCACACACACAAATCTATGTAAATAAGCCTATAAATATAAATATGAACACACACATTTACATGTCTGCATGGGGGTGCCCCAGCAACAGATCCCAAAATGAGTATTTGTGTGTCCACAGTTTCATGGGAGATGGAGGAGACTGTGGCTGGGGAGAGTGGAGGGGAGACAAGGTGAGGAGGCAGCCACTCAAGGCTGTGTCACCAGGTGAGTGTCACTGTGTGTGACCAGAGCTCACTCCTGCTGGACAAATTCTAGAAGCTGGTGTGAGGCCTCAGAATCTCCTGCCCAAGGGGTGAAAGATTCAACCTGGTTACACCAACTCCTGTCTGCTCTGGGGGGGTTGGCTGGGTGCCATTCTGAGCCCGCCCCTGAGGTGGCTACGTGGCCTCCAGCAGCAAGAGGAAGAAACACAGGTGCCAGCACTGGATGGGGAGGGGGAAGGGTGTGGGCAGCACCAGTCAATGATGGCAGCTCCAAGTGTACACATGGAGGTGAATATGCACACAAACACATGTGCGTTCACATTGTTAGGGCTCTGAATATGTGCATGTGCACACATGTGCATGTTCCTATTCATGCACACACTTTTGGAACACTGAACCACTGGCTCTTTCCAAAGCCCATTAGTTTTTCTTTTTTAAAATGGTTTTATTTTTTAAATATACTTTTAAATTAAAGCTTACATTCAGTATGATTCTGTATTAGTTTCCGGTGTACAGCATAGTGGTTCGACAGTCATGTATTCACAAAGCGCTCCCCCAGATCTTCCCAGTACCCACCTGGCACCACACATAGTTATTGCAACATCGTTGACTGTGTTTCCTGTGCTGGACTTCACATCCCCGGGACTGTTGTGAAACCGCCATCTGTACTTCTCGGTCCCTTCACCTCTTTCACCCAGTCGCCCAAACGCCCTCCCTCTGGCAACCACAGTCTGTTCTCTGTATCTGTGAGTCTGTTTTTGTTTTGTTTGTTAGTTTATTTTGTTTTTTAGATTCCGCACAGGAGTGAAACCGTATGTACTTGTCTTTCTCTAACTAGCTTCTTTCACTTAGCATAATACTCTCCAGAGCCATGCGTATTGTCACAAAAGGTACGATTTCCTTCTTTTTTTATGGCTGAGTAGTATCCCTTTGTGTAAATGTGCCCCACCTTCTTTAGCCGTTTATCTGTGATGGGCACTTGGGCTGCTTCCGTATCTTAACTATTGTAAACAGCGCTGCAATGAACATAGAGGTGCGTATATCCTTTCAAATCAGTGGCCTGGGTTTCCATTTCTGGGTCCATTTCTTCTTTCCGAAGAAACCCATCACTCTTTCTTTGGCCTCCAGTCTCTTCCCCCTGCTGCCACCCTGCCTGGAAGCCTCTCTTCTCCTGGTTTCATCTACCGGACTTGTGACACAGGCCACTAATAATCGCAACAGTCTTCTCTTCCAAACTGTGACATTCTGCCCTTTAAGGATGACCTGTCCCTTCCTGCTGGGGATGAATGGGTATTGTTCAATAGGCATCCCACTCTCATTAGATCCCTCTCCATCTTAGAGCACCCCCTCTGGGGTCGTGCAAGTGTGAAGCATCCCTTGTGTATGTCACCATCTCTGACAAATGAGTCCCCTGCTCCTCGAGCTGTCCTCGGACTTGCTCGTAAACACTGTATATGGCAGGTGGCTTGCATTTCACACCCAAATCTCTTACTTCCACTCTCCCTGTGTTTGTGTTGTGGTGACAGAGGCAGACGCCTAGGAAGACACTGCATCCCACTGAGCTGGATCCCTTAGATAAGGAAACAGAGGCCTGACCCAGGATTTTCCGTCCCCAGTTCAGGGTGGGACAGTCCCTGTGGCATTCCAGATGGCTGAAAACACGCCAGTGCTGGGAGATATCTGGAGAGGATTTCACAGTTAAAAATCCACTCATTGTCACATCCCTCATTGATGTGAACATCATCCGGACTCATGTAAAAAACGCTTTCCTGTGACTGTATCCCCCCCATTTACTCATTGTGTGAGTGAGAGAGCCAAGGGAGTGGTTTCTCCCGAGTCCCAGTGGCAGTGGGGGTGGGGGGCGGAAACCCGAGTTCCTCCAGCTAGCGTTGTCCCGGCCACAGTGGAGTG
>NW_028081871.1:0-547 GCF_014824575.4 Sturnira hondurensis
CGCACCTTCTCCATACACTGCACAAATCTTTTTCTTGTGTTTCAGTTGCGTCTTTACCTTTCTTGAAATAATAAAGCATAATGTGCCAAAAATACTGCATATTTTCTTCCATCTTCAATATTAAAATGGCTGCCCCCAGATTCACCAATTTTGAAAAGTTTTTAAGGCTGTGACACTGATACGGCAGCTGTCACAATACAATCTAACAAATTGTCTCAAATGACGTTAAAGACAACTAAGCACTACTAGAGCCATTGTACGGAAAACACTAAACAAACTTTTTGGCCAACCCAATAAATATATGAGGGGTGTGAGTGTGTGTGTGTGTGTGTGTGTGTGTGTGTGTGTGTCAGGGGTGTTTAACTGTTATGTTTTTCTGATTACAAATGCAACTCTAGCCCACCATGTAAAAGTCTATCAAAATATTTGAAATAGGTAACTTCAAAGAGCTAAGTCTGCAAATGCACACCACCCCCTGCTCTGCACCCCTCCCCAATAATGCCCTCGCCAGATTGGGACAATCTTGCCCTGGAGGGCCTTGCAGCTT
>NW_028081872.1:0-556 GCF_014824575.4 Sturnira hondurensis
CTGAAACTGTCAGCAGCATCAGTTTCCCTTTTTCCTACCTTTTTTGCCATTTCCTTTATCTACTTTCCAAAAGTTCTGTTTTTTCTTCTCTTGGGCATACCTTTCTAATAGAAATTTTATGTTGAGCTGGCTGGTGCTCTTTCTGCTAAGTTTTCTCCTTTTCTTTTAACATTTCATTGATGTTTATATACTTTTGTGGGGTTTTTTTTTGCATGCTTCTGCTGGTGATTTCCTTTCTGCCCCACCCCATTTTTACTTTTGATCTTCTTGTTTATTATGAAGAAGCATAGGTATTGTTAGGATGGATGGGGTAGGACAAAATGGCGGCTGAACTACAACCCGGAAAAGACGGCTGACGTCAAACCAGAGAGTTGAAAGGGCGGGCTTTATCCACATAGCAACCTGGGCCCCGAGGAAAGCCACCAATGATATATTGCCACTTTGTTCAAAAAGGACCAATCCCCAGCTCCCATGAAGAAAGCCAACCAAAATAAAACCCTGCCGCATTCCTTGCTTGGGCGCAACTTCCCCAGCCCTGCTCTGCGAGGCCCGGGGA
>NW_028081873.1:0-551 GCF_014824575.4 Sturnira hondurensis
ATTGAGCAACCCTGAATTAGGCATCAGACCCTGACTATGGCTGCAAGGGAGGGCAAGCTTAGAGAATAAAGCCAACCCAGCAGGAAATAGGACAAAAGACAGAGACACCACATCCGCCCCTTTATGATTGTGTCAATGAGCTGCCGATCAAAGCTGAAGTCAAGATTCTCCACTTGTGAGTCCATTAATCCCCTAAATTGTTAATAGTTCTTAGCTGTAACCGATATTCATCTAAACTTGTGAGTCCTGCATAAGAGGTTGGTAAGGGAAAAGACAGATATGAAGAGAGAAGAGAAGAGAGGAAGGACGAAAGCTAGTGACTCCAGCGGGCAGCAGCTAGAGCTGGAGATGCAGAGAAAGACACAGGGCTCTCCACCACTCTGATCTTTTGACCGACCCATTGGGAGTTACTGGAACTAATGTTGCAGAGGATGAAAGAAGTATATAAACCATGACCCTTTCCCCAAGGGAGCACAGACTTTCAGCAAGAAGAGAAGATATGCAATCACGAAGAGTGCAGCAAGGATAGAAGAAGGATTTTAAAAATATAA
>NW_028081874.1:0-1308 GCF_014824575.4 Sturnira hondurensis
GCCTGAGCTGTGCCCTGAGGAAGGGGGAGATGTAGAAGCAAACAGGGAGGGGCGGGAGCTCCTGGAGAAGGAGGCTGTAATGGGGCCAGCAGAGGGTAGAGGGGCGGTGGGAGGGCAGGATGGAACAGTGAGGAGACTGGGAGACTCCTCTGAAGGAGGTAGAAGACAAGAGTTAGTGAAAGCATGGAGGGTTTCAAAAGCCAAGCAGAGGCACAGGGAACATATAATAGATATTCATTATCAGTGTGGGGGGCACAGAGGAAAGAAGTGAGGGTGGTAACATTCTGACCTCAGTGTATAGCAGATGGTTTAAGGAGAGCAGGCAAGCTGGAGAATAGGAAGTGGGAGATCAGGGAGACAAGAAGGATCTTGGCAGGATGAGGACCTTTCTAGATCAGGTGGCAGGGATTAAATGCAAGGTTTCATGGCATTGTGAAGGAGGAAATTAAGGCCAGTGTTTATAATGTGGAAAATGAAGCACAGCGTGGGCTTCTACATCTCAGGCCTAGAGTTCTGAACAAGGGGAACCCTCTGTAGTATGTTTCAGAGTGTCTTGAAAGACGTTCCAAGAGTGCTAAGTCTTAGTAAATGTGGCACAGTAACTGACTGTGTTGTAGCCTTGCAAGGCCGGACAAGTCCATTAGGGACTCGGGCAGTGAGAAGAAAACTCATGGAGCTGTTGGAATGCCTGACATGCCTTTATGGAAGTGGAGGGTGGGCGATCCATGATGATGCAAGTCACATGTTATGCCAGCAGAGTCAGAACTCCCTTATATATTACATGTACACAAAGCCATTATGGTGCGAAGACATTGTATAACAATGTGATTCTGCACATGCAGCCTACTCATGGCTATGGGAATATTGTATATCTTAGTTGCCCAGACATCAGGTGAGGGAGTCTGACTGACTTTTTACCCTATAATACACTCCATCGGGGTTCCTCACCATACAATCTATGCAAGGGTGTCTTCTGTGAAGGTCCCTTGGTGAGGAGGTCAGAGCCCTGCACCCAGCTGCCACAGCAGCAGTATAAGTTGCAGCAGCAAACAACAAATAAGTCCACCCCTATGTCAAATGTCCAGTCCAATTCCTGTCCAAGTAAGGTCACCCATGTGAGCTACACACCCAGAGGGCCCACTGTGAAAAGCAGCCCACGAATTATTCAGCACCTCCCAACAAAGCCCAAGGGCATGTCTCTGACACAGACCCACAGGAGTTCAACCCACCTGGGCCTGTTCCTTGAGGCTTTTATAACAGAGGGGCGCTGGCCCAGTCAACTCCACAGTCCCAGCTGTGAGCCAACCC